>NC_077231.1:307123376-307134218 GCF_027887165.1 Monodelphis domestica
TTGCCGGATCCCTCTAGTTGTGCTCATTCAGTCTACACTCTCACACTCTCTTTGGCCACAGAAATATCTCGAGAAGTTTGCCTTTCTCAAATCCAGAATTACTACACCCGTGACATTTCCCTGATGAACCAGCCATGTAACCTATTAAAAAAAGGAAGTACGGTTAGCATAACCTGATTTTGAGAAACCCCTCCCAGGTCCTAGTGACTGCCATTTCCCTTTTTAAAAGTGTGTCGATTTTTTATTGATCACTTTTATTTTGACATTGCCTAGATCTCTCTCCCTATCTCTCTTCCTCTCCTGCTTCCCAGAGAATCATCCTTTAAAAGATATTAAAAAGAAAAACAGGAAGAATAGGGAAAAAATCAGCACAACTAATCAATACAGGAGGGGAAAAATCATGAATTCTATGTTGTGTTCCTCAGTGTTGTGGTGAAAATTTTCACCTTTTAAGAGTATTATAATATTGAACAATGGCCGCCAAGGAATTTACTTATGAAATTCCTAAAATGAAACACTCAAGTCAGAATGGAGTTTATGGAGGTTTAATCACACTGGGAGTAGGGAAAAGGAGAGGGAGAGAAGGAGAGAGGAGAAAAGGGAAAGGGGGTTACTCAACCTCTGACCAAGGCAGAGGGAGTTTAGGCCCAAAGGGCCAAGGTGGAAGCAATCAGTCCTTGACTCACGTGACCGATCTGAAGGGAAGCTGTCTGCGGGCCTCCTCACTGTTCAAGCTTCTAACACGAACTGGCGTCTAGCCCTGTCTACAGGAAGTGAGCGAATCCCAGAGGCTGCTCTCTCCGTCACTTCCTGTGCCTCACACATGCCAATGGTGGCTCAAGCTTGGCTTAGGACAGCCCGGGTGGGCAGCTAGTTATTTCTGATTTGTCATTGACTAGCACATGCCCGTGTAGTGTGGGTGTGCACAATTTTTGGGTGCTAGACCAAGATGGAGATTTTAAAATTCACAATCCCCCCTGATGATGATTGGGGGACTAGTCTCCCCAACTGATCACTAAACATAAGCGTACTGCACCCCAAAAATTTCTAACTGTAAGTGTATACAAAATTTTTACCCACTAAGAGGAAAACTATAATAGTTGTAGATATGGGGAAATAGAGGAGAGAGAAAGACAGCAAACCAATGTTTTGCTGGGTGCATTGACAAAAGCCAATTAGGGGGCAGTCCCCTTTGGCATAAGAGTGTACATTCAAAAAATGTTCAATCAACCACACCCCAAGGTTCATTCTGGATCTTCCTGTAGTGAAAAGGTTTAGATATCTTTCTGCAAACAGTTCATTCTCTGGATTCAGTTAGTTAGCTAGCTTCTTCTCTGAAGATTTCTCTCTCGAACAAAATTTAAATCTTGGATTTGATGAAATACAATCCCCCCTGAAGAAAGTGTTGAAAAAAACACTGAGTCCAGCTGAGGATTCAAGTTTTAGTTGTGGGGGTGTGTGAGTTAATCCAAAAGGAAAACAAAACAAAATGAAATAAAATAAAAAACAAAATCAAAAGAAGAAAAAGGGAAAAAATTAAGGGAAAAATATAGACCCTTTATATATACATATATTTATATTAAAGAAGAAACTAATATTATTGTAGAATAAAATTAATATTGATTGTATGTACCTTAAGTACATAGAAATGAGAAAAAAAGGGGAAAAATAAAATATTGTAAAAAAGGATAATAATAAAATAAGGAAAAGAGAAAAAAGGAAAAAAGAAGAAAATTAAATTTAGGAATTCAATGTGTCAAAAGCAGAATAAAACAGTTCCACTTGTCAGTGGGTAGTTATCTCCAATGCATGTATAGGGTATAGTCAATCAGTCTCAACAGAAGATGCTCTCTTTACATGTGAGCAGTGAATCCAAGAGTCCTTTTCTCCAACCTTTATAGATGTTGGAGTAGTTAACAATATTTGGAATGGTCCTTCCAGGAAGGCTGGGTTGCTCCAGTAACACTGGAAGTTCTTTATATACACCTTGTCTCCTGGGTTCAGGGCATGAAGTGGGAAGTCTAGTGGTCCGGCTTGTACTGCAGCTCTGGATTCATGAAGTTCACACAGTTTGTGCCGTAACTCCTGTATATAGGAAGCAATAGTAATATCTCCCCCAAATAGCGATGTATAAGCCGGGGAGAAAGGCTTAGCCTGTATAGGTGGATGTCCAAAAAGCATCTCAAATGGTGAGATGTGTAAGTCTCCTCTAGGCCTGCTTCTAAGATAAAATAGGGCCAGAGGGAGAATTTCAGACCATTTTAAATGGGTCTCAGTGCATAATTTGCCAATCATAGTCTTAAGTTCTTTATTCATCCTCTCCACTTGGCCTGAGCTATGGGGGTGATATGAAACATGGAATTTTGGAGTTATCCCCAAGCAAGAATATATCTGATTTAGAACTGAATCAGTAAAATGACTTCCCCTATCAGAATCAATACGTGCTGGCAGGCCAAAGCGAGGAATAATTTCTTTTAAAAGCACCTTAGCAACAAAAGCTGCTGTGGCTCGGGCTATAGGAAATGCTTCTGGCCATCAGGTTAGTTGGTCTACTATGACCAAACAAAATTTATATTGTCCAGCCTTTGGCATCGTTATGAAATCTATCTGCAGGTGCTCAAAAGGTGTGTGAGCCAGAGGACGCCCACCAAAGGCTTTTCCACAATATGCATGTTGGTTATATGCCTGGCAGGTAGGGCAGGCTGAACACACTTTAGAGGCTATGGTAGTTATACCAGGGGCTATCCATACTCTCTTAACAGAGTCCACGATGCCCTGGGTACCAAAGTGGCCATTATTATGAACAGATTGGCAAATTTGGTGATAGAAACTTCTAGTAAGCAAACCAGATGAGAAATGTGATTCTATTGGCTCCCTAAATGTAGTAGGTGTTTCAGGAAAACCGTTAAAGGTCCAAAACTTCTCCTCGCATGGTACGCGTGGGACCCCTAACTGTTGAACATTCTTTTCTTCTAATGCCTGGATCCCCCACAAATTTGCTGGGGAGAGATTTACTATGCAAATTACAAGCCACAATAATGTGCGCCCCAGATGGCTCCCTCTCCTTAGAAGTGTCTGAGGAAACCTTAAATTTACTCCCTGTATTTCTCTCAGAGAGCCAGGAGGCAAAGGAGCCTCCCATCTTTGAAATACGTACAGATATACCAGAGTCTCTTTGGGCCACATCTTCTACTGATGTAGGCTTACTTAAATCAGCTGCTCCCATGCAAATAAAAACTAAATCCAGCCCACCTCCTTGCATTCCTCAGTATCCTCTCTCCAAGGAGGCAACAGAGGGCATTACCCTAATAATAAACTCATTAATTGACCAAGGAATAATTTTCCCTTGTAAATCTGAATACAACATGCCTATCCTCCCCGTTAAAAAACCAAAAAGAGGACCCGATGGCAAACACCTCTATAGATTTGTACAGGATTTGAGGGCTGTGAACAATCACGTTATAAAGAGACACTCCGTAGTTCCCAATATCAATACTATTATTTCTTCTATTCCTAGCACAGCTACACTTGTGCTCAGCCTTCTTTTCCATACCCATACATGAGAACTCGAGGCATATTTTTGCTTTCACCTGGAATGGCACCCAATATTCCTGAGTCATCTGCCCCAGGGTTATGTAGAAAGTCCGACCTTATTTGCACAAATTTTGGGACAAGATACAGATAATATAAAATTTAAAGACAGCAAATTAATAAAATACGTAGATGACCTACTCTTGGCTTCCGCAAATGCAGAAGCATGTCAGGAAGATAGTAAACACCTTCTTTTGGAATTGCACAAAAGAGGTCATAAGATCTCGAAGGATAAAGTTCAGTGGTGTCTCCCCAAAGTAGAATATTTGGGGTTCATTCTGACAGCTGGTGCCCGCTCTATTTCTCCATCTCTCTCTTGCTCTTTTGGACTTCCGTTTTGGAACAGAGGTGTCTCTTCCATGATGTGAGGTTATTTTGCCTAGGCCTCTGGCCTAGGCACATGTTTCTTACTTGTATATTCTTTCATCCTTAATCCTTAATAAACCTCTAAAAAATATAATACTCCTTGCAGAGAGAAACTAATTTCTACCTGCCTCAGTCTCCCCATATTCCTAAATTTTAATCTTTACACCAGCCATAGACCCCTTTTCCTCATCTGTGCTAAGGAGCAGTGGGCAGTGCCTTCTTTAGTCTTCTTCAGCATCAAACTTGTTCTTTAAAAATTTTTTTTTTATTTTAAGACAAACAGGGGTTAAAGGACTTGTCCAGGGTCACACAGCTAGGAAGTGTCTAAGGCCAGATTTGAACCTAGAACCTTCTGTCTGTAGGCCTAGCTCTCAATCCACTGAGCTACCCAGCTGTCCCCCCCTCCAATCTTTATAATTTTAGCTAAAGCATATTAGATTCTGCTCTAGCTCTTTAACTCTATGTGAGTCTTTCTGATTCAAGTATTTAAATAGCCTATTGTTGATTCTAACTTCCAATCCATTCTACTATCTTCCATTTTATGGGTGAGCTCATCCCATTCACATCCAGTGTTATGATTACTGAGTATTTCCCTTCATCCCATTTTTTCCTTTTTTTTCTTCTCACTCTCCTTTTATTCTATCTATCCCCTTTCATCATGCCCCCTCTATTTCCTCTGATCCCCTTCTCCTCCTATTTCCCTGTTGGGAAAGATAGATTTCTATATGCAACATTTAATTTATGAAGTGGCTACTACTACAACTACTATTCTAGACACTGAGGATACCAGTACTAAAAAATGTCCTTTCCTAAAAGTGGTCCCCCTAAATGAACCCAGCCCCCCAAATGGGGTCTAACTGGGACCCAGGATGGCCTAACTCTTCCCTTGGTGGGTGGAAGAAACTTCTAGGCATAAGCTGCTCCCCCCGACCTCCAGCTGGAGTCAGAGGGGTGGCCCTAAAATCAAAGAGAGAATGACTAGTCACCATGGCCACCACCCAGGCTTAGCCCTCTCACATTGTGAGTCTTGTGTTCCTCCCATAGTTCTCTTCTGTTGCCAGTCTGGAAGAAACTGACAGTCCTTTGTGCCGCCTTTGGCTGTAGAGTACGTCATTTGTCAATAAACACAAGCTGAAACGTTAAGAAAACAAACCCACACTTAGAACACGCAGCCCTTTCCACGGGAACTGCCGTGCGGCCTCCCACCATTTAAATGTTCTGTGAGGTGGTTCCTTTGGGCCTGGTGCCTTGAACTCACCCAAGACATGTTGTCAGGTGGGGAAACTGAGGTGCAGAGAAGAGACTGACTGGCTGAGGCTCCCACAGCTACTCAATGTCTGGAGTGGGGCGCCAGCCCAGGTCTCCCCTTTACTCCACCCTGTGGTTCTTGCTTTTGGAGGCCCCTCAAATCGCCGGCCTCGCCGTTCCGCGTGTTTTGGAAGCCATCGAGACCCCCAGGAGTGGAGCCGCCGCCATGTCCAGCAGCCGACAGGTCTGGGACAGCTTCTCGGGTTGGGTGAGCAGCATCAGGATGAACTTCGTCTCCCTGTTCCTTGTGGGTTCAGATGTGGTCCCTGGAGGGTCGTGATCGATTCTGATTACCAGGAAAGAAGGGGGAAACAAATACTTATTAAGCACCTATTCAGTGCCAGGCACAGAGCTCTACAACTATTATCTCGTTTGATCCTCCCAGCAATCCTGGGAGGTGGTGGTTTTACAGGGGAGGAAACTGAGGCAGGCAGGATGAGTGACTTGCCAAAGGTCACACAGCTAAGGTGTGTCTGAGGCTGAATTTGAATTCAAGTCTGCTTTTAAAGATGACCCACAGCTGCTCTCTAAGGCCGCTCCAGGTCTAGGCACCAACTCCAGGAGCCCCCTGTGCAAAGGGGCTCCCCTGGGAGAGGGGTGCAGGAGATGGAAGGGACTGATGACCTCACCCTCCTCTGTAAAGTATGTCCACCAATTGAGCTAGCTGGTCTGACACAAAGCTTTTGACTGACAGTTCAGGGCCCATGAGTCCATTCACAAAGGGGCTTCCCAATTTGTGACCCATTGGAGTCAGGAAAGCTGCTTCCTCCTCACAGTTCTTGTACTGACCTCAGCAAGATCTCTGGGCCTCAGTTTCCTCAACTGTAAACTGACCTCCAAGAGCCCTTCTAGCTCCAACCATCAGGGCTTTGCTGTCCTGGGATGCTTTGGGGGGGGGGGGGGCGGGAGGGGTGTGACAGCAGCTGTTTTCAGTCCTCCCTGGGACATCTGGTGGTTTTTCTTTCTTTTTAAATTTTTATTTAATTAATTAATTTAGAATTTTTTTTCATGGTTACAAGATTCATGTTCTTTCCCCTCCCCTCCCCCCCCGTAGCCAACACACAATTCCACTGGGCTTTACATGTGTCATTGATCAAAACCTACTTCCATATTATTGATGTTTGTACCAGGGTGTTCATTTAGAGTCTATGTTCCCAATCATGTCCCCATCGAACCATGTAATCAAGGAGTTGTTTTTCTTTTGAGTTTCTGCTCCCACAGTTCTTTCTCTGGGTGTGGATAGCTTCTTTCTCATAAGTCGCTCAGAATTGTCCTGATTCACTGCATTAGAAGTCAGTTACATTTGATTGTGCTACAGTGTATCCATCTCTGTGTACAACATTCTCCTGGTTCTGCTCCTTTCACTCTGCATCACTTCCTGGAGGTCTTTCCAGTTCACATGGAGTTCCTCCAGTTCATCCTTCCTTTGAGCACAATAGTATTCCATCACCAACAGATCTCACAGTTTGTTCAGCTGTTCCCCAATCGGAGGACATGGTAGTTTTTCTTCGCCCATTTATGCCTAAGCAGCCTTTCCATCGTCGTCCTCAGTGTGTCTTTATCACGGTGAGGGGAGCCGTGACAATCATGGCTCCCACTGGCAGAATTCTTTGATTTACAAAGTCCTTTGTGTGGACTGTCTCATGGGAGCCTTTCAGCAGTCTGCCAGGCAGGTGGCATATCCCATAGTCAATGTCCAAGGCAAAATTCAAACTCAGGCCTTCCCGAATTCTGGTTCAGAACTCAGCCCCTTGCACCATCCTCAGTGCCTGCCGATGGATCTTTGTCATTAGAACCCTTTGTGAAAGCCTTATTTGACTTCTCCTGCTGAAAAGTAAGCTTGGATGCTCCTAGACCCCCAACTCGTCCTGGTGACTGTGTGTGTGTCTGATTGTCCGTGTGTCCGTCTGTCTAAACTGTAAGGTCCTTGAGGGCAGAGACTGTCTTTTGCCTCTTTGTTATCCCTGGAGCCTGGGAGGGTGCCCGGTGCATAGTAGGTGCTGAAAGAATATTGATGGGTTGATCCTCCAATCCCAAGGCCAGCGGGAAGGGTGGGGGATTGTTCAGGCACCGCCCTCTCCCCCCCTCCCCCCCAGCCTGGGTTCAGGCTCCTGAGTTGAGGTCCTGGGCCAGTCACCAATCCCCGGGGAGTCTTGGAGACTTGTACTCCAGGCAGGACTCCTGAGGCGTGCACCTCCCTGGTCACCAGAAGGGGCTGGAGAAAGAAGGAAGGAGAGGCTTTTCCCTCTTTTTGTTCTAAATTAAGCAACTTCCCAGTGCTAGTGAGAAGGTTTCACTGCCCTATTTCAAAGGGAAAAGCTTTTTTCTGAAGTCCAGACAGGCAATATTGTTAAATTAATAGGAATAACTTTGCAGGGTTTCACCAGAAATAAAGTAGAGGTCGCTGGCTCTCCCAATAATCCCTTCTTGGACCAAATCACTGTCTCTCCTTTTTATCCCAGAAAGGACGGCAGGAAATAGAATGGGGAAAGAGCTGGCCTCGGCATCAGGGAGAGCAGAGTTCAAATCCTGCCTCCTTTACACTTAGTGGCTACGTGACCCTGGGCAAGTCCCTCCACCTCCATCTACCTGTTTCCTCGACTGTAAAATGGAACAAGTGAGAGAATACTGGGAGAGGCCTCAGCACAGGGCCCAGCGTGTCGCGGGGTGAGTAACACGTGCTTGTTCCTTTTCCCCTGCAGCAGAACACAAAGGCGACGGCGGCTCCGTTTTCACAGCAGCTTCTGGCTTGTGTGTTCCAGGCTCTTTGGTGAGGAAGGAGAAGCCACAGGCATGACGGGTCAGAGAGAGGCGCAGCCGAAGATGAATCTGGGCAGAGGCCCTTCTTGTTCCCCTCGCGATGGAAAGCCGAGTCCTTCCTGATGGGAAGGCCCCGGGGCCCCCCTCCTTCATGAAGCTGCTCAAGGTGGACCGAGAGCTGCTGGTCACCCACATCCGGAATGTCCAGTGTCTGCTCGACAACTTGATGGCCAATGACTACTTCTCTATGGAAGACGCCGAGATCGTGGGGGCCTGCCCCACGCCGCCAGACAAGGTGCCGCTGCTCTCTCTCCCCCCTCTCTCCTTCAGCTGAGGGGGCTGGGAGGACTTCCTCCCTGGCCCCAGAGGCCATTGGGTGCGAGCTGAGCACCGTGTAGGGGGCTGGGTGACCCACTGACTGGCCAATTCGAGGGGTTTATAATAAATGCCTTTATTCTGTCTGTAGAAGAATCCTGGCAAATGGGTGGTAGAAAGGGCATCGGTTACGAGTCCGAGAACCCAGCTGAGTTCAAACTTCCCTTCTGAGTCCTCCTGCCTGTGTGACCTTGGACAAGTCCTTTCCCCTCCCTGGGCCTCCATTGTTTCTTTTGTAAAACGAGAGGGTCGGACTAGATGGCCTCAGAGACCCCTCCCGACTCCAGAGAAATGATTCTCTCCCAAATAGTGACGCAGAACCTCCTAAAAGACTGGCTCTGCCCCTGCCCCTGCCGTCCATTTTCACTGTTTACAATTTGTCATCAGAAAGGAAGGCCTCACTGCTGTGTTGCCTCGATAGGGTGGGAAGAGCCCGGGAGGCTTCCCTCTGCGGCGGGCCTCTGCTCTGACAGGTCCCGGGACGGGGATCTCCCTGCTCCCACGGCCGCCCGCTGCCCTTCTGACCATTCGGGGCCTTTCCCCGGCCTGCGGACCTCGCTTCCTCCTCCTTCTGTCTCGGCTCAGGCTCCCTCATCTCCTGCAGCCCCTCCGGGCTCTTGTTTCTGACCGAGCCAAAGAGGAGCGCCCGAGCACGGACAGAAGCCCCACGGCCGGTCCCGAGAGCCAGCCGGGCTGCTGCCCGCCACGGAGAGCCCCCAAGTGGCCCAGCCCTGGACTCCCTCCTCCTGTGGCCCAGGCGTCCCCGAAGCGGGAGGAAGTCCCCAGGAGGGAGGCAGCGCATATCCCTGGATTTTTCCCAGTGTATGAATCAGTTGCGGATGGTTTTTCTTCCTCTTTTTTGTTTCTAAAACAAACTTTTTAAAATCTGGCCTCAGAAGCTTCCCAGCGGTATGACCCTGGGCAAGTCACTGAACCCCCATTACACACCCCTCACTGCTCCTCTGCCTTGGAGCTAACACTTAGTACCGAGTCTTGAGGCAGAAGGGAAGGGACAAAAACCAAACCCGTGGCGACTCCTGGGCTGGACTGGTCCAGCCACTCGTTCTCCCAGCTGGACGAGCAGCTTCACGCAGCACGGGGGTGGGGCCCGATCCGAAGGCACCCCCTTTCCCACCCCCGCACCCTCCGTGGGGCGAGCTGACGCCTGCCTGTCCGCCTGTCCCTCGCCAGGTCCGGAAGATGCTGGACCTGGTTCAGAGCAAAGGGGAGGAAGTGTGCGAGTACCTCCTGCACGTGCTGCAGCAGATCCCGGACGCCTTCGTCGACCTGAAGCCGTGGCTGGCCGAGCGCAGCTTCTGGCCCTCCGAGCTGGTGCGCAGCAGAGTGGTTGTCAACACGGACCCAGGTAAGCCGAGGAGCCGCCGGGCCCAGCCAGCCCCTGGGCTTCCTTGCCAGGAGCCCCAGAACCTCCCAAGGGTGCCCCCCTCCTCCCTCCCAGCCCCCTCTCCGAGGTTCCCTTCAGTCGGTCGTCCAGCAGTATTTATTAGGCCCAGCCCCCTTGGGCCACCGTGATTCCTGGCCCCAAAGTCCACAGTGCCCACAGGAGGCTCGACACCCTCCGATCCGGCAGTGGATCCGCAGCCATTTGTTCATGAAGCCCCCCTATGTGCCAGGCACTGTGCTGGGAGTGGAGGCCGCGAGTCCAAAGAATGAGATCATCCCCACTCCCGGCCCTCCATGCCAATGCAGAGAGGTCGAGGACTTGGAATGGAGGAGGTAAATAAGCTAGTGAGGAGGGGGCTATCCCGACAGGCTTCCTGGAGAAAGCAGGCAGTGGACTCTTGGCTAGTTTTGCCAAACTGCTTTTGTTTCCTCCTTTTATTTTCATTCTTGGAACAAAGAAGCCCCCACATCCTCTGATTCTGCCTTCCTCCCGTCTCGCAAACGTGCCCCCTTCTTTCCTGGTGTAAAGATTAAAATTTAGGGAGACGGGGAGACTGAGGCAGGTAGAAATTAGTTTCTCTCTGCAAGGAGTATTATATTTTTTTAGAGGTTTATTGAAGATTAAAGGTTAAAGAATATACAAGTAAGAAACATGTGCCTAGGCCAGAGGCCTAGACAAAATAACCTCACATCACGCAAGAGACGTGCCTGCTCCAAAACGGAAGTCCAAAAGACCCCCAAAAACCTTTGCCACCAGCTTAAATCCTTCCTTGATCTCGGCCCACCTCAGAATTCCCGTGAGATTACAAAGCATTTTGGGGAAGTGGAGCAAAGGCTTGTGGGGATTGTAGTCCTGTATTCGAGTCTATTTTTTACACTGGATCCTTCCATTGACCTGCAGGGGGAGGGGGGCTGCCCAGTGATCCTCCACGCAGCCCCCAAAGTGAGTTTCCTAAAGCCTGACAGTCACCCCCATTTCCAGTAATTCCAGGAGTTTCCTCACTGCCCCAGGAAGAGGCTAAAATCTTCTGTTTGGCC